>NC_132782.1:0-10000 GCF_048418805.1 Vulpes vulpes
CCCTAACCCTAACCCTAACCCTAACCCTAACCCTAACCCTAACCCTAACCCTAACCCTAACCCTAACCCTAACCCTAACCCTAACCCTAACCCTAACCCTAACCCTAACCCTAACCCTAACCCTAACCCTAACCCTAACCCTAACCCTAACCCTAACCCTAACCCTAACCCTAACCCTAACCCTAACCCTAACCCTAACCCTAACCCTAACCCTAACCCTAACCCTAACCCTAACCCTAACCCTAACCCTAACCCTAACCCTAACCCTAACCCTAACCCTAACCCTAACCCTAACCCTAACCCTAACCCTAACCCTAACCCTAACCCTAACCCTAACCCTAACCCTAACCCTAACCCTAACCCTAACCCTAACCCTAACCCTAACCCTAACCCTAACCCTAACCCTAACCCTAACCCTAACCCTAACCCTAACCCTAACCCTAACCCTAACCCTAACCCTAACCCTAACCCTAACCCTAACCCTAACCCTAACCCTAACCCTAACCCTAACCCTAACCCTAACCCTAACCCTAACCCTAACCCTAACCCTAACCCTAACCCTAACCCTAACCCTAACCCTAACCCTAACCCTAACCCTAACCCTAACCCTAACCCTAACCCTAACCCTAACCCTAACCCTAACCCTAACCCTAACCCTAACCCTAACCCTAACCCTAACCCTAACCCTAACCCTAACCCTAACCCTAACCCTAACCCTAACCCTAACCCTAACCCTAACCCTAACCCTAACCCTAACCCTAACCCTAACCCTAACCCTAACCCTAACCCTAACCCTAACCCTAACCCTAACCCTAACCCTAACCCTAACCCTAACCCTAACCCTAACCCTAACCCTAACCCTAACCCTAACCCTAACCCTAACCCTAACCCTAACCCTAACCCTAACCCTAACCCTAACCCTAACCCTAACCCTAACCCTAACCCTAACCCTAACCCTAACCCTAACCCTAACCCTAACCCTAACCCTAACCCTAACCCTAACCCTAACCCTAACCCTAACCCTAACCCTAACCCTAACCCTAACCCTAACCCTAACCCTAACCCTAACCCTAACCCTAACCCTAACCCTAACCCTAACCCTAACCCTAACCCTAACCCTAACCCTAACCCTAACCCTAACCCTAACCCTAACCCTAACCCTAACCCTAACCCTAACCCTAACCCTAACCCTAACCCTAACCCTAACCCTAACCCTAACCCTAACCCTAACCCTAACCCTAACCCTAACCCTAACCCTAACCCTAACCCTAACCCTAACCCTAACCCTAACCCTAACCCTAACCCTAACCCTAACCCTAACCCTAACCCTAACCCTAACCCTAACCCTAACCCTAACCCTAACCCTAACCCTAACCCTAACCCTAACCCTAACCCTAACCCTAACCCTAACCCTAACCCTAACCCTAACCCTAACCCTAACCCTAACCCTAACCCTAACCCTAACCCTAACCCTAACCCTAACCCTAACCCTAACCCTAACCCTAACCCTAACCCTAACCCTAACCCTAACCCTAACCCTAACCCTAACCCTAACCCTAACCCTAACCCTAACCCTAACCCTAACCCTAACCCTAACCCTAACCCTAACCCTAACCCTAACCCTAACCCTAACCCTAACCCTAACCCTAACCCTAACCCTAACCCTAACCCTAACCCTAACCCTAACCCTAACCCTAACCCTAACCCTAACCCTAACCCTAACCCTAACCCTAACCCTAACCCTAACCCTAACCCTAACCCTAACCCTAACCCTAACCCTAACCCTAACCCTAACCCTAACCCTAACCCTAACCCTAACCCTAACCCTAACCCTAACCCTAACCCTAACCCTAACCCTAACCCTAACCCTAACCCTAACCCTAACCCTAACCCTAACCCTAACCCTAACCCTAACCCTAACCCTAACCCTAACCCTAACCCTAACCCTAACCCTAACCCTAACCCTAACCCTAACCCTAACCCTAACCCTAACCCTAACCCTAACCCTAACCCTAACCCTAACCCTAACCCTAACCCTAACCCTAACCCTAACCCTAACCCTAACCCTAACCCTAACCCTAACCCTAACCCTAACCCTAACCCTAACCCTAACCCTAACCCTAACCCTAACCCTAACCCTAACCCTAACCCTAACCCTAACCCTAACCCTAACCCTAACCCTAACCCTAACCCTAACCCTAACCCTAACCCTAACCCTAACCCTAACCCTAACCCTAACCCTAACCCTAACCCTAACCCTAACCCTAACCCTAACCCTAACCCTAACCCTAACCCTAACCCTAACCCTAACCCTAACCCTAACCCTAACCCTAACCCTAACCCTAACCCTAACCCTAACCCTAACCCTAACCCTAACCCTAACCCTAACCCTAACCCTAACCCTAACCCTAACCCTAACCCTAACCCTAACCCTAACCCTAACCCTAACCCTAACCCTAACCCTAACCCTAACCCTAACCCTAACCCTAACCCTAACCCTAACCCTAACCCTAACCCTAACCCTAACCCTAACCCTAACCCTAACCCTAACCCTAACCCTAACCCTAACCCTAACCCTAACCCTAACCCTAACCCTAACCCTAACCCTAACCCTAACCCTAACCCTAACCCTAACCCTAACCCTAACCCTAACCCTAACCCTAACCCTAACCCTAACCCTAACCCTAACCCTAACCCTAACCCTAACCCTAACCCTAACCCTAACCCTAACCCTAACCCTAACCCTAACCCTAACCCTAACCCTAACCCTAACCCTAACCCTAACCCTAACCCTAACCCTAACCCTAACCCTAACCCTAACCCTAACCCTAACCCTAACCCTAACCCTAACCCTAACCCTAACCCTAACCCTAACCCTAACCCTAACCCTAACCCTAACCCTAACCCTAACCCTAACCCTAACCCTAACCCTAACCCTAACCCTAACCCTAACCCTAACCCTAACCCTAACCCTAACCCTAACCCTAACCCTAACCCTAACCCTAACCCTAACCCTAACCCTAACCCTAACCCTAACCCTAACCCTAACCCTAACCCTAACCCTAACCCTAACCCTAACCCTAACCCTAACCCTAACCCTAACCCTAACCCTAACCCTAACCCTAACCCTAACCCTAACCCTAACCCTAACCCTAACCCTAACCCTAACCCTAACCCTAACCCTAACCCTAACCCTAACCCTAACCCTAACCCTAACCCTAACCCTAACCCTAACCCTAACCCTAACCCTAACCCTAACCCTAACCCTAACCCTAACCCTAACCCTAACCCTAACCCTAACCCTAACCCTAACCCTAACCCTAACCCTAACCCTAACCCTAACCCTAACCCTAACCCTAACCCTAACCCTAACCCTAACCCTAACCCTAACCCTAACCCTAACCCTAACCCTAACCCTAACCCTAACCCTAACCCTAACCCTAACCCTAACCCTAACCCTAACCCTAACCCTAACCCTAACCCTAACCCTAACCCTAACCCTAACCCTAACCCTAACCCTAACCCTAACCCTAACCCTAACCCTAACCCTAACCCTAACCCTAACCCTAACCCTAACCCTAACCCTAACCCTAACCCTAACCCTAACCCTAACCCTAACCCTAACCCTAACCCTAACCCTAACCCTAACCCTAACCCTAACCCTAACCCTAACCCTAACCCTAACCCTAACCCTAACCCTAACCCTAACCCTAACCCTAACCCTAACCCTAACCCTAACCCTAACCCTAACCCTAACCCTAACCCTAACCCTAACCCTAACCCTAACCCTAACCCTAACCCTAACCCTAACCCTAACCCTAACCCTAACCCTAACCCTAACCCTAACCCTAACCCTAACCCTAACCCTAACCCTAACCCTAACCCTAACCCTAACCCTAACCCTAACCCTAACCCTAACCCTAACCCTAACCCTAACCCTAACCCTAACCCTAACCCTAACCCTAACCCTAACCCTAACCCTAACCCTAACCCTAACCCTAACCCTAACCCTAACCCTAACCCTAACCCTAACCCTAACCCTAACCCTAACCCTAACCCTAACCCTAACCCTAACCCTAACCCTAACCCTAACCCTAACCCTAACCCTAACCCTAACCCTAACCCTAACCCTAACCCTAACCCTAACCCTAACCCTAACCCTAACCCTAACCCTAACCCTAACCCTAACCCTAACCCTAACCCTAACCCTAACCCTAACCCTAACCCTAACCCTAACCCTAACCCTAACCCTAACCCTAACCCTAACCCTAACCCTAACCCTAACCCTAACCCTAACCCTAACCCTAACCCTAACCCTAACCCTAACCCTAACCCTAACCCTAACCCTAACCCTAACCCTAACCCTAACCCTAACCCTAACCCTAACCCTAACCCTAACCCTAACCCTAACCCTAACCCTAACCCTAACCCTAACCCTAACCCTAACCCTAACCCTAACCCTAACCCTAACCCTAACCCTAACCCTAACCCTAACCCTAACCCTAACCCTAACCCTAACCCTAACCCTAACCCTAACCCTAACCCTAACCCTAACCCTAACCCTAACCCTAACCCTAACCCTAACCCTAACCCTAACCCTAACCCTAACCCTAACCCTAACCCTAACCCTAACCCTAACCCTAACCCTAACCCTAACCCTAACCCTAACCCTAACCCTAACCCTAACCCTAACCCTAACCCTAACCCTAACCCTAACCCTAACCCTAACCCTAACCCTAACCCTAACCCTAACCCTAACCCTAACCCTAACCCTAACCCTAACCCTAACCCTAACCCTAACCCTAACCCTAACCCTAACCCTAACCCTAACCCTAACCCTAACCCTAACCCTAACCCTAACCCTAACCCTAACCCTAACCCTAACCCTAACCCTAACCCTAACCCTAACCCTAACCCTAACCCTAACCCTAACCCTAACCCTAACCCTAACCCTAACCCTAACCCTAACCCTAACCCTAACCCTAACCCTAACCCTAACCCTAACCCTAACCCTAACCCTAACCCTAACCCTAACCCTAACCCTAACCCTAACCCTAACCCTAACCCTAACCCTAACCCTAACCCTAACCCTAACCCTAACCCTAACCCTAACCCTAACCCTAACCCTAACCCTAACCCTAACCCTAACCCTAACCCTAACCCTAACCCTAACCCTAACCCTAACCCTAACCCTAACCCTAACCCTAACCCTAACCCTAACCCTAACCCTAACCCTAACCCTAACCCTAACCCTAACCCTAACCCTAACCCTAACCCTAACCCTAACCCTAACCCTAACCCTAACCCTAACCCTAACCCTAACCCTAACCCTAACCCTAACCCTAACCCTAACCCTAACCCTAACCCTAACCCTAACCCTAACCCTAACCCTAACCCTAACCCTAACCCTAACCCTAACCCTAACCCTAACCCTAACCCTAACCCTAACCCTAACCCTAACCCTAACCCTAACCCTAACCCTAACCCTAACCCTAACCCTAACCCTAACCCTAACCCTAACCCTAACCCTAACCCTAACCCTAACCCTAACCCTAACCCTAACCCTAACCCTAACCCTAACCCTAACCCTAACCCTAACCCTAACCCTAACCCTAACCCTAACCCTAACCCTAACCCTAACCCTAACCCTAACCCTAACCCTAACCCTAACCCTAACCCTAACCCTAACCCTAACCCTAACCCTAACCCTAACCCTAACCCTAACCCTAACCCTAACCCTAACCCTAACCCTAACCCTAACCCTAACCCTAACCCTAACCCTAACCCTAACCCTAACCCTAACCCTAACCCTAACCCTAACCCTAACCCTAACCCTAACCCTAACCCTAACCCTAACCCTAACCCTAACCCTAACCCTAACCCTAACCCTAACCCTAACCCTAACCCTAACCCTAACCCTAACCCTAACCCTAACCCTAACCCTAACCCTAACCCTAACCCTAACCCTAACCCTAACCCTAACCCTAACCCTAACCCTAACCCTAACCCTAACCCTAACCCTAACCCTAACCCTAACCCTAACCCTAACCCTAACCCTAACCCTAACCCTAACCCTAACCCTAACCCTAACCCTAACCCTAACCCTAACCCTAACCCTAACCCTAACCCTAACCCTAACCCTAACCCTAACCCTAACCCTAACCCTAACCCTAACCCTAACCCTAACCCTAACCCTAACCCTAACCCTAACCCTAACCCTAACCCTAACCCTAACCCTAACCCTAACCCTAACCCTAACCCTAACCCTAACCCTAACCCTAACCCTAACCCTAACCCTAACCCTAACCCTAACCCTAACCCTAACCCTAACCCTAACCCTAACCCTAACCCTAACCCTAACCCTAACCCTAACCCTAACCCTAACCCTAACCCTAACCCTAACCCTAACCCTAACCCTAACCCTAACCCTAACCCTAACCCTAACCCTAACCCTAACCCTAACCCTAACCCTAACCCTAACCCTAACCCTAACCCTAACCCTAACCCTAACCCTAACCCTAACCCTAACCCTAACCCTAACCCTAACCCTAACCCTAACCCTAACCCTAACCCTAACCCTAACCCTAACCCTAACCCTAACCCTAACCCTAACCCTAACCCTAACCCTAACCCTAACCCTAACCCTAACCCTAACCCTAACCCTAACCCTAACCCTAACCCTAACCCTAACCCTAACCCTAACCCTAACCCTAACCCTAACCCTAACCCTAACCCTAACCCTAACCCTAACCCTAACCCTAACCCTAACCCTAACCCTAACCCTAACCCTAACCCTAACCCTAACCCTAACCCTAACCCTAACCCTAACCCTAACCCTAACCCTAACCCTAACCCTAACCCTAACCCTAACCCTAACCCTAACCCTAACCCTAACCCTAACCCTAACCCTAACCCTAACCCTAACCCTAACCCTAACCCTAACCCTAACCCTAACCCTAACCCTAACCCTAACCCTAACCCTAACCCTAACCCTAACCCTAACCCTAACCCTAACCCTAACCCTAACCCTAACCCTAACCCTAACCCTAACCCTAACCCTAACCCTAACCCTAACCCTAACCCTAACCCTAACCCTAACCCTAACCCTAACCCTAACCCTAACCCTAACCCTAACCCTAACCCTAACCCTAACCCTAACCCTAACCCTAACCCTAACCCTAACCCTAACCCTAACCCTAACCCTAACCCTAACCCTAACCCTAACCCTAACCCTAACCCTAACCCTAACCCTAACCCTAACCCTAACCCTAACCCTAACCCTAACCCTAACCCTAACCCTAACCCTAACCCTAACCCTAACCCTAACCCTAACCCTAACCCTAACCCTAACCCTAACCCTAACCCTAACCCTAACCCTAACCCTAACCCTAACCCTAACCCTAACCCTAACCCTAACCCTAACCCTAACCCTAACCCTAACCCTAACCCTAACCCTAACCCTAACCCTAACCCTAACCCTAACCCTAACCCTAACCCTAACCCTAACCCTAACCCTAACCCTAACCCTAACCCTAACCCTAACCCTAACCCTAACCCTAACCCTAACCCTAACCCTAACCCTAACCCTAACCCTAACCCTAACCCTAACCCTAACCCTAACCCTAACCCTAACCCTAACCCTAACCCTAACCCTAACCCTAACCCTAACCCTAACCCTAACCCTAACCCTAACCCTAACCCTAACCCTAACCCTAACCCTAACCCTAACCCTAACCCTAACCCTAACCCTAACCCTAACCCTAACCCTAACCCTAACCCTAACCCTAACCCTAACCCTAACCCTAACCCTAACCCTAACCCTAACCCTAACCCTAACCCTAACCCTAACCCTAACCCTAACCCTAACCCTAACCCTAACCCTAACCCTAACCCTAACCCTAACCCTAACCCTAACCCTAACCCTAACCCTAACCCTAACCCTAACCCTAACCCTAACCCTAACCCTAACCCTAACCCTAACCCTAACCCTAACCCTAACCCTAACCCTAACCCTAACCCTAACCCTAACCCTAACCCTAACCCTAACCCTAACCCTAACCCTAACCCTAACCCTAACCCTAACCCTAACCCTAACCCTAACCCTAACCCTAACCCTAACCCTAACCCTAACCCTAACCCTAACCCTAACCCTAACCCTAACCCTAACCCTAACCCTAACCCTAACCCTAACCCTAACCCTAACCCTAACCCTAACCCTAACCCTAACCCTAACCCTAACCCTAACCCTAACCCTAACCCTAACCCTAACCCTAACCCTAACCCTAACCCTAACCCTAACCCTAACCCTAACCCTAACCCTAACCCTAACCCTAACCCTAACCCTAACCCTAACCCTAACCCTAACCCTAACCCTAACCCTAACCCTAACCCTAACCCTAACCCTAACCCTAACCCTAACCCTAACCCTAACCCTAACCCTAACCCTAACCCTAACCCTAACCCTAACCCTAACCCTAACCCTAACCCTAACCCTAACCCTAACCCTAACCCTAACCCTAACCCTAACCCTAACCCTAACCCTAACCCTAACCCTAACCCTAACCCTAACCCTAACCCTAACCCTAACCCTAACCCTAACCCTAACCCTAACCCTAACCCTAACCCTAACCCTAACCCTAACCCTAACCCTAACCCTAACCCTAACCCTAACCCTAACCCTAACCCTAACCCTAACCCTAACCCTAACCCTAACCCTAACCCTAACCCTAACCCTAACCCTAACCCTAACCCTAACCCTAACCCTAACCCTAACCCTAACCCTAACCCTAACCCTAACCCTAACCCTAACCCTAACCCTAACCCTAACCCTAACCCTAACCCTAACCCTAACCCTAACCCTAACCCTAACCCTAACCCTAACCCTAACCCTAACCCTAACCCTAACCCTAACCCTAACCCTAACCCTAACCCTAACCCTAACCCTAACCCTAACCCTAACCCTAACCCTAACCCTAACCCTAACCCTAACCCTAACCCTAACCCTAACCCTAACCCTAACCCTAACCCTAACCCTAACCCTAACCCTAACCCTAACCCTAACCCTAACCCTAACCCTAACCCTAACCCTAACCCTAACCCTAACCCTAACCCTAACCCTAACCCTAACCCTAACCCTAACCCTAACCCTAACCCTAACCCTAACCCTAACCCTAACCCTAACCCTAACCCTAACCCTAACCCTAACCCTAACCCTAACCCTAACCCTAACCCTAACCCTAACCCTAACCCTAACCCTAACCCTAACCCTAACCCTAACCCTAACCCTAACCCTAACCCTAACCCTAACCCTAACCCTAACCCTAACCCTAACCCTAACCCTAACCCTAACCCTAACCCTAACCCTAACCCTAACCCTAACCCTAACCCTAACCCTAACCCTAACCCTAACCCTAACCCTAACCCTAACCCTAACCCTAACCCTAACCCTAACCCTAACCCTAACCCTAACCCTAACCCTAACCCTAACCCTAACCCTAACCCTAACCCTAACCCTAACCCTAACCCTAACCCTAACCCTAACCCTAACCCTAACCCTAACCCTAACCCTAACCCTAACCCTAACCCTAACCCTAACCCTAACCCTAACCCTAACCCTAACCCTAACCCTAACCCTAACCCTAACCCTAACCCTAACCCTAACCCTAACCCTAACCCTAACCCTAACCCTAACCCTAACCCTAACCCTAACCCTAACCCTAACCCTAACCCTAACCCTAACCCTAACCCTAACCCTAACCCTAACCCTAACCCTAACCCTAACCCTAACCCTAACCCTAACCCTAACCCTAACCCTAACCCTAACCCTAACCCTAACCCTAACCCTAACCCTAACCCTAACCCTAACCCTAACCCTAACCCTAACCCTAACCCTAACCCTAACCCTAACCCTAACCCTAACCCTAACCCTAACCCTAACCCTAACCCTAACCCTAACCCTAACCCTAACCCTAACCCTAACCCTAACCCTAACCCTAACCCT
>NC_132782.1:15000-25000 GCF_048418805.1 Vulpes vulpes
ATAACCTGTACCCTAACCCTAACCCGTACCCTAACCCTAACCCTAAACCTAACCCGAACCCTCACCCTAACCATAAGCCATACGCTAACCCTAACCCGTACCCTAACCCTAACCCTAACTCGAACTCATACCCTAATCCTAACCCTTACCCTAACACGTACCCAGCCGTAACCCTAACCCGTAACCTAACCCTAACCCGAATCCTAACCCTCACCCATGCACTCACCCTAACCCTAACCCGTACCTTAACCCTAACCCGTACCCTAACCCGTGCCCTAACCCTAACCCTTACCCTAACCCTAGCCCGTACCCTAACCCTAACCCTATCTCGTACCCTTACCTTTACCCTAACCCTAACCCGTACGCTAAATCTAACCCTAACCCGTACCCTAAACCTAACCCAAACCCTAACCCAATTACTAACCCATACTGTAAACCTAAACCTAACCCTAACCTTAACCCGTACCCTAACCCGTAACCTAACCCTAACCAGTAGCCTAACGCTAACCATAACCCTAAACGGTACCCTAATCCTCACCCTAACCTAACCCGTACCCTAACCCTAATTCTTAATCTAACCCTAACCCGTACCCTAACCCTAACTCTTACCAGTACCCTAACCCTAACCCTAACCTTAACCCTAAACCGTACCCTAACGCTAACCCTAACCCTAAGCCTAACCCTAAACCGTAACCTTACCCTAACCCTAATCCTAACCCGTACCCCAACCCTCACCCTAACCCGTACACTAAACCTAACCCTAACCCTAACCCTATTGGTAACCACGTCCCTAACCCTAACCCTAACACTAACCCTTACCCGTACCCTAACCGTGACCCTTACCCGTACACGAACTCTAACCCTAACTCTAACACTAACCTTAACCCTAAACCGTTTACTAAACCTACCCCTACCCCTACCCCTAACCCTAACCCTAACCCTAACCCCTACCCTAACCCAAACCCTAACCCTAACCAGTACCCTAACCATAACCCCACCCCTAATTGTACCCTAACCATAAACCTATCCCTAACCCATACCCTAAACCTAACCCGTACCCTAACCCATACCCTAACCCGCACCCAGCCTAACCCTAACCCGTACTCTAACCCTAACCCTTACTCTAACCCTAAACCATACCCTAAACATAACCCTAAACATTACCCTAACCGTAACCCTAACCTTAAACCTAACCCGTAACCTAACCCTAACCCTAACCCTAACCCTAACAATTACCCGTACCCTTACCCTAACCCTAAACCTAACCCGTATCCTATCCCTAACCCTAACCCGTTCCCTAAACCTAACCCTAACCCTAACCTTAACCCTATGCCTAACGCGTACCCTAACCCTAACTCTAATACTAACCCTAAAGCTAACTCGTACCCTAACCCGTAACCGAAACCTAACACTAACCCTAACCCTAAACCTAACCCATACCCTAACCCTAACCCTTAACCAAACCAGTACCCTAACACTGACCCTAATCCTAACCCTAAACCTTAACCTAACCCTTACCTGTACCCTAACCCTTACCCTAACGCTAACCCATACCCAGGGCCTAAACCTAACCTTGACCAGTACCCTAAACCTAACCGTAACCCTAACCCGTACCCTAACCATAACCCAAACCATAACCCTAAACCGTATGCTAAACCTAAACCTAACCCTAACACTAACCTGTACCCTAACCCAAACCTAACCCTAAGCCTAACCAGTACCCTAACCCTTACCCTAACCCGTACAGTAACACGTACCCTAACACTAACCCTAACCCTAACTTGAAATGTAAACCATACCCTAACCCTAAACCTAACCCTTAACTGAAACCTAACCCTAACCCTAACCCTAACCCTAACCCAAACCCTAACCCCTAACCCTAACCCTAACCCCTAACCCTAACACTAATCCTAACCCTAACCCTAACCCCTAACCCTAACCCTAACCCTAACCCCTAACCCTAACACTAACCCAAACCCTAACCTTCACCCGTACCCACCCCTAACCCTAACCCTAACCCTAACGTGTACCCTATCCCTAACCCTAACCCTAACCCTAACCAGTACCCTAAACCTAAACCTAACCCTAAGCCGTGCCTTAACCCTAACACTAACCCTTACTCTAACCCTAAACCGTACCCTAAACCGAACCCTAACCCTATCCCTAAACCTATCCCTAACACGTACCCTAAACCTAACCCTCACCCTAACCAGTACCCTAACCCTAACCCTACCCGAACACTATGCCTAACCCGTACCTTAACCCAAACCCTAACACTAACCCTAACCTGTACCCTAACACTATCCCTACCCTAACCTGTACCCTAACCCTAACCCTTACCCTAACCAGTACCATAAACCTAACCCTAAACCTAACCCGTACCCTAACCCTAACCCTCATGCAGACCCTAACCCTAACCCTAAACCTAACCTAACCCTAACCCATAACCTAACCTAAACTAACCCTAACCCTAACCAGTATCCTAACGCTAACCCTAACACTAACCCTAATCCTAAACCGTACCCTAACCCTATCCCTAAACCTATCCCTAACACGTACCCTAAACCTAACCCTCACCCTAACCAGTACCCTAACCCTAACCCTACCCTTATCTGTACCCTAACCCTAACCCTGTACCCTAACCCAAACCCTATCCCTAACCCTAACCAGTAACCTAACCCTAACCCTAACCCTAATCCTAACCCGTACCCTAACCCTAACACTAACCCTAATCCGTATCCTAACCCTAAACCTATACCTAACCAGTACCCTAAAACTAACCCTTCCCGTACCGTAACCCATACTCTAACCCTTACCCTAAACCGTAACCTAATCCTAACCCTATCCCGTACCTGTACCTTAACCCTAACCCTAACCCTCACCTTTACCCTAACCCTAACCCGAAACCATACCCTAACCCGTACCCTAACCCTACACATAACCAGTACCCTAACACTATCCCTAACGCTAAACCTGACTCATAACCTCACCCTTACCCTAAACCGTACCCTAACCCTAACTCTAAACCTAACCTGTTCCCTAAGCCTAACCCTAAACTATACCCTAACCTTAACCCTAACCTTAAGCTGTAACCTAACCCTAACCCTAACACATAACCTAACCCTTACCGTAACGCTAACCCTAACCCTTACCTATACCCTAAACCTAACTTTAACCCTACCCATACCCGTACCCTAATCCTAACTCTAACCCTAACCCTAACCCGTACCCTATCCCTAAACCATACCCTCAACCTAACCCTAACCCTAAGCCGTACCCTAACCCTACTCCTAACCCTAAGCCGTACCCTAACCCTAACCCTAGCCCTAACCCTAACCCATACCCTAACCCTAACCCTAACCCTAAAACTACCCCTACCCTAACCAGTACTCTAAAGCGTACCCTTACCCGTACCATAACCCTAAAACTAATCCTAACCCGTACCCTAATCCTAACCCTAACCCTCACCCTAACCCTAACCAGTACCCTCACCCAAACCCAACCTGTATCCTAACCCTACCATTAATCCTAACCATTACCCTAACACTACCCCCAACTCTAACCCTAACCCGTACCCTAACCCTAACCCTAACCTGTAACCTAAACCTAACCCTGACCCAAACCCGTACCCCAACCCTAAGCCTAACCCTAAACCTGACCCATACCCTAACACTAACCCTGAATCTAACCAGTACCCTAACATAACCATAACCCTATCCCTAACCAATACACTATCCCTATCCCTAACCCTAACCTGTACCCTAAAGCTAACCCGTACCCTTACCCTAAACCTAACCCTAACACGTACCCTAATCCTAACCCTAACCCTAACCAGTACCCTAACCCTCAACTAAACCTAACACTAACCGTACCCAAATCCTAAACCTAACCCTAACCCTAACCCGTACCAGTACCCTAACCCTAACACTAAACCTTACCCTAACCCTAACCCTAACCCTAAGACTACGCCTAACCCGTACCCTAACCCATACCCTAACCCGTACCCTAACCCGAATCCTAAACCTAAACCTAACCCTAACCCTAACCCTAAACCTAACCCTAACCCGTACCCTAAGCCATACACTAACCCTAAACTTAACCCGTAACCTAACTCGTACCCTAACCTAACCCTAACCCGAAACCGAACCCGTACCCTAACCCTAACACTAAACCAAACCAGTACCTTAACCCGACCCCTAATCCGTACCCTAATCCTAACAGTATCCCTAAACCTATCCCTAACCCATACCCTAACCCTAACCCGTACCAAACCTAACCTGAACCCTCACCCTAACCCTAACCCTAAAACATACCTTAACCCTAACCCTAACCCTAACCCGAAACCGAACCCGTACCCTAACCCTAACACTAAACCAAACCAGTACCTTAACCCGACCCCTAATCCGTACCCTAATCCTAACAGTATCCCTAAACCTATCCCTAACCCATACCCTAACCCTAACCCGTACCAAACCTAACCTGAACCCTCACCCTAACCCTAACCCTAAACCATACCTTAACCCTAACCCTAACCCTAACCTGTAACCTAACGCTAACACTAACCCGTACCCTAAGCCTAAACCTAACCCGTACCCTAACCCGTACCCTAACCCTAACCATAACCCTAACCAGTACCTTAACCCTAACCCTAACCGGTACACTAACCCTACTGCTAACCCTAACCCTAACCCGTATCCAAACCCTTAACCTAACCCTAAACCTAACCCTTATCTGTACCCTAGCCCTAAACCTAACCCTTACCCTAACCAGTACCCTAACCCTAACCCTAACCCTATTCGTAACCCGTACCCTAACCCTAACCCTTAACCTAACCTGTACACTAACCCTAACCCTAACCCTAACCAGTACCCTAACCCTAACCCTACCCGTACCGTATCCCGTACCCTAACCCAAACCTAACCTGTAACCTAAATCTATCCGTAACCCTAACCTGTACCGTAACCCATACCCTAACCCTAACCCTAAATCATAAGCTAAGGCTAGCCCAAACCCTAACCCGTACCCTATACCTAACCCTAACAGTAACCCTAACCCATACCCTAACCCTAACCCTAACCAGGAACCTAAACCTAACCCTAACCCTAACCCGTACCCTTACCCATACCCTAACCCTAAACCTAACCGTACCCTCACCCTAACCCTAAGCCGTCCCCTAACCCTAACCCGTACGCTAATCCTCACCCTTACACTAACCCTAACCCGTACCCTAACCCTAACCGAAACCATTACCCTACCCCTAAACTTAACCCTCACAGTAACACTAACCCTAACCCTAACCCGGTTGCTAACCCGTACCCTAACCCTAACCATAACCCTAAATCATAACCTCTACCCTAACCAGTACCCTATCCCGTACCCTAACCCGTACCATAACCCGTAACATAATCCTAACCCCAACCCTAAACTGTACCCTTATCGTAAACCTAACCCTAACCCTAACGTGTACCCCACTCCTAACGCCAACCGGTGCCCTACCCCTAACCCTCACTCTAACCCTAACCCATACCCTAACCCTAAACCTACCCCTAACCCATACCCTAAACCTAATTCTCACCCGTAATCTAACCGTAAACCTAACCCTAAACCATACCCTACCCTAACCCTAATCCTAACCTAACCCTAACCCATACCCTAACCCTAACCCTAACCGTAACCCTAACCAGTACACTAATCCTAACCCTAAACATAACCCTAAACCTAAACCTAACCCGTACCATACCTTTACCCTAACCCTAGCCCTAACCTGTCTTCTAACCCAAACCCTAACCCTAACCAGTACTCTAACCCTAACCAGACCCCTAACCCATAACCTAACCCTAACCCTATCCCTAAACCCAACCCATACCCTAAACCTAAAGCTAAACCTAACACGTAACTTAACCCTAATCCGTAACTTAACCCTAATGCCTACCCTAACCCTAATCAGTACCCTAACCCGTGCCCTAACCCCTACCCTAAACCTAACACTAACCCGTACCATAACCCTAAACCTAACCCTAACCCTAAATCTATGCTTAACTCGTACTATAACCCTAAATCTAACTCTAACGCAAACCATTACCCTAACCCTAACCCTAACCCTAAACCTAACACTAACCCTAACCCTAACCCTAACCCTTACCCGTACCCTAACCCTTACTCTCACCCGAACCCGTATCCTAGCCCTAACCCTAACACTAACCCGTACCCTAAGGCTAACCCTAACCCTAACCCTAAAGAGTAACCTAACCCTAAACCTAATCCGTACCCTAAACCTAACCGTAACCCGTAACCTAACCCTAACCCTAACGCTAACCCGTACCCTAATCCTAACCCGTACCCTAACCGACCCAAACCTAACCCAACCCTAACACTAACCAGAAACCTAACCCTAACCCTAACCCTAACCCTCACTCATACCCTAACCCTAAACCTAACCCTAACCCTAACCCTAAACCTAACCTTAATCTGAACACTAACCCGTACACTAACCCTAACACAAAACCCAACCCTAACCCTAACCCGTACCCAGCCCTAAACCAAAACGTAACCCAAACCATAACCCATACCCTAACCCTAATGCTAAACCTAACCTGAACCCTAACCCTAACCCTTACCCTAACCCTAAACCTGCCCCGAAACCTAACCCTTATCCTAACCCGTATCCTAACCCTAACCGTAACCCTAAACCTAACCTTACTCTAACCCTAACCAGTACCCTTACCTTAACCCTCACCCTAACACGTTCCCTATACCTAACCCTAACCCTAACCTTAACCCTAACCCATACCCGTTCCCTAACACTAAACCTAAATGGTACCCGTACCCTAACCCAAACCCTAACCCTAAGCCTAACCCTGACCCTAACCCGTATGCTAACCCTAACCCTAAACCTAAACCTTATCCATACCTTAACACTAACCCTAACCCTAACCCTTACCCGTAACCTGACCCTAAGCATAACCTGTACCCTAAACCTCACACTATCCCTAACCCGTACCCTAACCCTAAACCTAACCCTAACCCTAACCCTAACCCTTAATCTAACCCGAACCCTAACCCTAACCCTTACCCTAACCCTAACCCTGACCCGAAACATAACCCTTATCCTAACCTGTATCATAACCCTAACCTTAACCCTAAACCTAACCTTACTCTAACCCAAACTAGTACCCTTACTCTAACCCTAACCCTAAAACTTTCCCTATACCTAACCCTAACCCTAACCTTAACCCTAACCCATACCGGTTCCCTAACACTAAACCTAAACGGAACCCGTACCCTAACCCAAACCCTAACCCTATGCCTAACCCTGACCCTAACCCGTACGCTAACCCTAACCCTAACCCTAAAACTTATCCGTATCTTAACCCTAACCCTAAACCTAACCCTAACACGTAACCTAACCCTAACCATAACCTGTACCTTAAACCTAACCCTAACCCTAACCCGTACCCTAACCCTAAACCTAACGCTAACACTAACACTAACCCGTATCTTACCACGTACCCTAACCATAACCCTAACCCGTTCCCGAACCATTACCCTAACACTAACCCTAACCCGTACACTAATCCTAACCCTAACACTAAACTGTACCCTAAACCGTACCCTAACCCGTACCCTAACCCATACCCTAGCTCTAACCCTAAACCGTACCCTATACCTAAACTTAACACTAAACTGTACCCTAAATCAAACCCTAAACCTAACCCTAACCCGTACCCTAAACCTAACCCGCACCCTAACCCTAACTCTAACCCATACCCTAACCCGAACCCTAACACTAACCCTTACCCATAACCTAACCGTAATCAGTACCCTAAACCTAACCCGTGCCCTAACCCTAACCATAAACCAAACCCTAACCAGTACCCTAACCCTAACCGGAACACTAACCCTAACCCATACCGTAACCCTAACCCTAAACCTAATGCAAACCCGTACCCTAACACTAACCCTAAACCGTACGCTAACCCGTACCATACCTTAAACCTTAACTTAAACCTAACCCTAACCCTAATCCGTACCCTAACCCCTACCCAAACCCTAACTCTAACCCAAACCCGTACCCTAACCTGTACCCTAACCCTAACCCTTACCCTAACCCTATCTCTAAACCTAAACATAACCCGTACCCTAACCCTAACCCTTACCCGTAACCAAACCATAATCAGTACCCTAAACCTAACCCGTGCCCTAACCCTAATCATAAACCAAAGCCTAACCAGTACCCTAACCCTAAACCTAACACTAACCCTAACGCATACCCTAACCCTAACCCTCTCCCTAAACCCAAACTGTACCCTAAACCTAACCCTGAACCGTACGCTATCCCGTACCCTAACTGAAACCGTAACTTAACCCTAACCCTAACCCTAATCCGTACCCTAAACCCTACCCAAAACCTAACCCTAACCCTAACCCATACCCTTACCCTTGACCTAAACCTAACCCTTACCCTAACCTTATCTCTAAACCTAACCGTAACCCGTACCCTAAACCTAACCCTAACCCTAACCCGTACACTAACCCTAAACCTAACCCTAAATCTAACGAGTAGCCTAACCCTAACCCTGACCCTAACCCGTACCCTAACCCTAACCCTAACCCTAACCAGTATCCTAACGCTAACCCTAACCCTATACCTAACCTTCACCTCTACCCTAACCCTAACCCTAACCAGTAACCTAACCATAACCCTAACTCATAGCCTAACCCTAATCCGTACCCCAACCCTAACACTAAACCTATCCAGTTCCCTAACCCTAACCCTAAAACTAACCCGTACCATAACCCGTACCCTAACCCTAACCCTAACACTCACCGTAACCTAACCCTAAACCTAACCAGTACCCTCACGCTTACCCTAAACCGTACCCTAACCCTAACCCGTACCCTTACAGTAACCCTTACACTAAACCTAAACCGTAAACTACCCCTAAACCTAACCAGTACCCTAAACCTAACCCTAACCCTAACCTGTACACTAACACTAACCCTAACCCTAACCCGTAACCTAACCCTAACCCTAACCCTAACCAGTACCGTAAAATTAACCCTAACCCGTACCGTACCCCATACCTTAAACCTAACACTAACCCGTAAGCTAACCCTAACCCTAACCCTAACCAGTACCGTAACCCGTAACCTAACCCTAACCCTAAACCGTAACCTAACCCTAACCCTAATCCGTACCCTAACCCTAAACCGTAACCTAACCTTAACCCTTAATCTAACCCTTACCCGTACCCTATCCCTAAACCTAACCAGTACCCTAACCCTAATCCTAAACTTAACCCTAACCCGTACCCTTACCCTAACCTAACCCTAACCTGTACACTACACCTAAAGCTAACCCTAACCCTATTGCTAACCCGTACCCTAACCCTAACCCTCACACTAACCCTAACCCGTGCCCTAACGCATCCCCTAACCATAACCCTAACCCGTACCCTAACGCAAACACTAACCCTAACCCTAACCCTAACCTTAACCATAACCCGTACCCTAAACCTAACCCTAACCCCTACCCTAACCCTAACCAGTACCCTAACTCTAACCAGTACCCTAACCCTACCCGTAAGCTAACCCTAACCCTAACGCGTACCCTTACCCTAACCCTAAACCAAACCAGTACCCTACCCTCACCCTAACCCTAACCTGAAACCGTACACTAATCCTAACCCCTAAACCTAACTCTAACCATAACCCTAACCCGTAACCTAACCCTAACCCTAACCCGTACAATAACCCTAACCCTAACCCTAAACCGTACACATATCCTAACCCCTAAACCTAACCCTAACCCTAACCCTAACCCTTACCCGTAACCTAACCCTAACCCTAACCCATACAATAACCCTAACACTAACTTTGACCCTAACCCGTACCCTAACCCTAACCATAAACCTAACCAGTACACTAACCCTAAACCTAAACCTCACCTGTACCCTAACCCTAACACTATCTCTAACCAGTACCCTAACCCTACCCCTAA